>NC_139235.1:53856994-53885351 GCF_977018435.1 Lepisma saccharinum | reverse complement strand
AACAACAAAGAGGGTCTGTGAGATTCCAATGTATCCAAACATTCCAATTTAATTCAATTAAAAAGTATATATACATATATAATATTTAATTTAAGGTGCGGAGATTACATTTGCCATTTCACATACTCAGACTCAAAATACATCTACAAAAACGAGACACAAAAGTTTAGGGATATATTAATCTACAAAAAATTGCTAATTGTATGAGAATCTCAAACTCAAATTTACCTAATCAACTTCAAGATATAATATCTTGCCAAAATCTTCTGTCTGTCAGATAAATTGTTCTACAAAGAACTCTAACAAACTAAACGGATTGAGAGAATCTGTTTTATTTTCAACACAGCTTTATTTTCCTCCCTCGATAAAAATAAACGCTGAACTGTGAAAAACTTGCCTCAGGAATTTATAAATATGTATAGCTTCAATGAGATTTGGATTAATAAAAATTGCAATTTTTCATGTCCAAGGAGAAAAATTCACACAGAATTCAAGCATAATTCCCGGAGCCAATAATCCACGTATAATTCAAGGAATTCCTGGTGAGTAGTCACCCTGGCACAGGTTTTAACCACCATTGCTTCCCGGATGTGCTAATGGCTGATATTCAGGAAACAACTTCCCCTACAATTCATTGCACAAAATCATGCCCAGGGATATTTGTTCCAGGATTGAATTGTGATCAGCACTACACCCCTGGCTGCCTTTAACCCCCCCCCCCCCCGACTTTCCTCCAGGTTCCCACTTTATGTCATGCTGGGTGGGCACTCTGGAGCCATTTGAGCAGGTGCAAAAACTGCCAGCTCTCGCCATTGAACTATATATAACTGGAACACTCGCTGCAATGTTGATTGACCGACAAAAAGTGAAGTCACGTTTGTGATTAGTTCCTCCAGGGAAGTTTGGAAGAAAACATGGTAATCCCATAAGCTAACGCATATTTACTCTTTTTGCTTTTGTATAGGGTAAAAAGAAACAATTTAACCATATTTATGCCTTCAGTGCTATATATGAATATCTTATTAAGTGTTTCTTCGCTATTAATAGATGGCATTGTTTCGAACAATTTATGCAGTCTTAAGGGGGTTGAACATGGTACGGTCGTGTTCGGCATTTGGTTGTACAAATTGTGTAGATAATTGTCTTGGTGTCTACTTTTTTCGGTAAGTATCATTCTTAAGATATGTGTATACTATGCCCATATGTAATGATATTTATTTATTTACTCAGAGTTTCA
Source organism: Lepisma saccharinum (assembly GCF_977018435.1). Lineage (NCBI taxonomy): Eukaryota > Metazoa > Arthropoda > Insecta > Zygentoma > Lepismatidae > Lepisma > Lepisma saccharinum. Next base: position 53,884,114 of record NC_139235.1, on the reverse strand, counting down.
GATACAGTCTTATTTGGCCATTTTACACTGAAACAACATAAAGTAGTAACACAAAATAACAAATTATAAAAAACAATAACAAGATGGGATAGATTTACATGTTCTTGGTCAGTAATATACAAAAATTACGTTTTGGAAGAAAAATATCTACATTCAGGGGAAGTATGTTGTAGATTTCTGGGAGCCTGTAAAACAAGGAGCGTTGTAGAAGGGATAGCCTAGTGGTTGGGTTGTGGAAGAGTTGCAGGTTGCGCGTTTGCTTTTGTGGTACTCTAAGTGTGAATTCACTGATTAGGAGATCTGTTCTGATTTTGCCATTTATTATCTTGTATAAAAAATTCATGTCAGCTAGATCACGACGAAAGGATGGTGTGAATATTCAGAGCAGCCATGGTGTCTGATTTGGATACATGTCGAAAGGAAGGTATTCTATGTCGAACAATTGCAAGAAAGAAACTGAGAACAGAATCTATTCTGGCGAGATTGGTTTTTGAGGCCATTGCCCAAATTGGGGAACAGTATTCAAGGATGGGCGAAATGAAAGATTTAAAGAATAAAGCAAGAGAAGATGGGTTTTGAATTTCGCTAAATCTGTATAGAAGACAGAGAAGGTGCATGGCTTTTTTAGTGGTAGCTATAATATGATAATTAAAAGTGAGTCTTTCATCCATGATAATACCTAGTTCCTTTTGGGTGGAAACGTTTTGGATTGGATTGTTGTCAATAGAATAAGTAGACAGCACTTTGTTCTCTTTCAGGGAATAAGTAAGGAAAGAGCATTTCTGAGGGTTTAGTTCTAAATTCCACGTAACAAGTTCTGTGAGAGCATTTTGAAGAATCATCATGTCATGATGCGATGAGACCTCCTTAAAGAGTTTACAGTCATCCGCAAACAAAAGTATATTGATAGGGAGGGAGGACAGTTTTTCAGGGAGGTCATCCATGTACTGAAGGAATAGGAGCGGCCCTAAGACACTCCCCTGGGGAACTCCAGACAAAACGGGAAGAAAGTTAGAAGATGTACCTGAAAGAACAACACGTTGTTCACGCTCATGGAGGTAGTCCTGGAGTAGAGAGAAATGTGCCATGGATGTTAAATCTGGATGATAATTTATGAAGAAGAAATTTATGATTAATTTTGTCAAAGGCTTTCGAAATGTCCAAATATATAGTGTCCAGTTGGGAGTTATTATCAATAGCTCTGGCAGCATGCGGCATACAGAATTTCAACAAAGTTCTCAACGGCTTCATTTACTTCCTCTTCCATCAACAAAAACCAAGGGTAGGCGTTGAGCGCATGCTGGATGACATTCCATGGAGCTTTCCGCCATAGGTGGTGGGGGGGGGGGGGGGGGAGGGTTGGTTCTGCTTGACGGATTCCTTGTCTTTCTTCATGGTAGGCAGGTGCGTTGTGACGCCGAGTGAGTCATGGTCGGAGGTTAGAAGACTTTTTCCTGTAGTTACCTGCATATTAGGCAGGCTAGCCAGTACATAGTCAAGGTTGCTGTACCACGTATTTTATGCAAGTTGAACTGGTTTAACCCTATTCCGTGTATGAACGTATCAATAAACCACTGATCAATTTGGCAGTTTATAGTTCCCGTATTTGGGCTTTCCCAATTGAAGAACAGGTTCAAATCATCAAATAACATAATATCACCACTTTCCATTGCTGCTAATACAGAATCCCTGCAGGCTTCAAGCATGGAAATAGGAGAGTTCTTATGTGGGCGATAATACAATCCAATTAGCAGTTTTTTGTTTTTTAGAAAATTGAGTTCTATCCAAATAATTTCACAGTCTTTGATTTGGTCTCTTCGTATTTTACAATTACATTTAACATTAACGCAGATCATCACTCCTCCACCACGACGACTTGCACGATCATTTCTAAATACATTGAAATGCTTTAAAAATGGAAATTCACTATCCATCACCGTGTCGTTTAGCCAAGTTTCGGTGAAAACTAAGAAGTCATATTTCAGTAGCTCGCTTAAGTGAATGTCACAGTCAGAAAGTTTGTTTTTAATACTTTGCACGTTCTAGTAATATACGGAAAAAACAGCATCATTTCCTTGGGAGGGTCCCGGGTTGACATGGATGTCACCGCACAAGAGCACGAGGCACAAGAGCTGAAAGTAACCAAGAGTGGATCGGTTACCTCGCGGTCGTTGGTCCTCGGACGTCCATAGTCACATCATGGCTGCGGTCAGGCCAGAAGAAGTTCCAGCGGCCGGAAAAAGAAACTTCCTATTTTCCACGTCTCCAATAATGAGCCATTATTGACCATAGTTACTTCAGAGTTCTGATTCACACGTATGTGGTATTGAAAAACACAAATGCAGCACAACACCAAGAAAATAAAACCACAATTTGCAGATCAAAGAAACACGCTTCCAGTACTATCCGCCATCTTGTCTCGTGTTAAAGCGAAAGCTTTCAAATATGTTTACAGCCAGGTGTATCATACACTGTCGCAAGTGATTAAACTTTGTAATAACAAATTAATCTTTCATAACTTATAAATATATGTTAGGACCTAACAACATTACTTTAATCAATGATGGTATTGTTATTGCATGCTATCAAAAATTATAATTATATTACGAAGCAATTGTGCTTGTGGTAAAAGGAATAATTAACGTTTCCAAAATATATGCATATATATATGAGCCAAGTTCCTTTTGTTTTATTGCAATTTCATCATGCTACGAATACAATTTTTACATGGTTCGATTTCGATGTACGTTTTTTAACACATACTGCGGAGTTTTAGCGATTGCTTAAGGTTTTGTTCAATATATGCTATCGTGGTTAGGTTAAGCAGGTTAGGTTTGGTTCCCTTAGCATTAAAATAAAGTCCCTAAATGCATTCTACTAAGGTTCCCATTTACTTCTACATTCATTCCCACGCTTCTACAGTATGTACTGTCGCTGTCTTGTGCATGACAAGTGCGTAAGGTAATTTTCAAGTTGTTTTTCTTCAACATAAATAACTTTTTTTAAAGTCCAAACAGTGCTCCATTACCTTAAGGAAGGTTCGAATTTCGTCTGACAATGAAAAATTCTAGGATAAGTCTTTGTGCTAGAAAAAATCATAAAACAATTGGAACTGTTACCTGTAGAGGTAACTGTGCGATCACGCACAAACAAATTTCTTCATTTTTACAGGAGAAACTGCGGTAAATATGCAATATCGCCCGAATGCATTTCTTCAAATTTACAGGAGGAACTACTTACTGAAAGCAGTATCTGTAGCATTGTCGAAGTTTTTCGAGGTATTTTCTTTCGCGGAAACTGAAAACTTCAGCATAGAATGCTACAGAACAAGAAATAATAACTTTTAATGTAAGGAACTTGAATTTTCTGTAAAGCGACAACATTATGCCGTTGTTCCCATTATGCACCTGCAGATGGCGCGAGCGTCGAAAGTAACGCGGTCTCGCCAGTGTTTTCAAATGCCTTTTTTTCTTCTTTAACTATGCTTACCTAACTAACCGGAAATGGTGCGTGGGGCTATTTTGAATGTTTTTTTGGGCTATCCGTGAATGGCTTTTGGGGCTATCGTGAATGGTTTTTGCGGCTATCATGAATGTTTTTTTTTTGGTACTAGTTTACTATCCTTCGGACACATTTATTTATTTTTACAGAAGAAACTACTTACCGTAATAAGTTCCTGTAGCATTGTCGAACATCGGGAAGGTGTTTTGTGTGATGTGGGAATGTTTCATAGCTGAAATTCATGTTGTTTGTTGAAAATTAATTCTCCGACGGAGAATAGCTAGCCCCACGAACCATTGGCGCGTGGATAGGTTAGGAAACATAGTTAAAATTTGGTGTCATGTAAGTATCAGGATCTAGAAATTGGAAATAATTGCGAACCATTGGCACTAGCCCCACGAACCATTGACGCTAGCCCCACGAACCATTGGCACGTGGTTAGGTTAGGCAAACATAGTTAAAATTTGGTGTCGTGGTAGTATCAGGAATATATATATTTGGTTGTGAAACAAAAAAAATCCCGAAAATCGACGGTTTCCAGTCCGAAAACTAACGCATTATTTTCGCTTATTTTGCAATTTCTAGATGTTCTACACCTTCAGGAATGTTCCGCGAAGCAGATACGTAAGTACAAATGTCAAAAATTGACGAAACGAAAAAATTAGAGGTGTCCGAAGGATTGTAAATTTTTACCTTTTTTTTTGGGGGGGGGGGGGGGCTCTCCATCAATGGTTTGTGATGACATAATGAACACGAAAGTAGGTATTTTTCGGTTAAGAAGGTTGAAACACTGCACTCCAAATTGACAAAACACAAGCACAACGCGCGATGATCCATGACTAGTGCATGCCATATTGTCTCTTACCCGAGCGGAACAAGGAAGACAAAAAATGACTCGTAATATGAAAAGTTGACACTATTTTATGGATAAAGGCATAACTTCACATTAAAGAATCTTCCGCAATGCAGACTAGGTAAGTATCAATGCTAAAATTAACAAAATAAATGAGTGAGAGGTGTTCGGGCGATATCGCATAATTACCGAAACTACTTACGGGATTGAGTTTCTATAATTGTTTAAATGTCGTGGATGTATTTTTTCCCATTGTGTAATATATTTGACCGGAAATTCATGTATCTTTCAAGAAGAAGTGGTAACATTATCGTATGGGTAAAACGGATTCCTTCAAATTTACAGGAGAAAGTACTTACGGAAATCATTTTCTTGAGCGTCTTGGAAGTTCCTGAATGTAGATTTGATCCATTTTAATGTGAATGCGTTTTGTTTTCTGCGAAAATCTCTGTCCGACACGCTGTTTCTGCTCCCGCCATTTGCTTTTTGCATGAGAGTGCAATGTTCCGTGTGTTAAGACGATGCAACCCCGTAGCCAGTGTTTCAGCCTCGCCGTGTTTTCACTAGAACCACCTGTCGAGTTCGGAACAAGCCATTTTCCCCCGAATGGGTGTCACTTATCGCACAACATTGTAGCAACATTGTGTTCGGACGTCACAGGAGAGAGCTGTTTTTACAATTTTTCTTTGTATTTATGCTAATGGAACCTAACCTAACAGGTCTAACCTAATCACGTAGGCATTCCTCGTCTGATGTCAATATTCAAGGTTGCAAGATGGTTGTGCGTAAAGGAAGAGCATTAACAAATTTGGAAAGAAAGATGGTTCCGACCCGAATGGGTGTCACTTATCGCACAACACTCTAGCAACATTGTGTTCTGACGTCACAGGAGAGACCTTTTTCATGTTAGGCAATACAAAGGTAACGCGTCTCTTAGCGAAAATATTATTTTTTCTTTGTATTTATGCTAATGGAACCTAACCTAACAGGCCTAACCTAACCACGTAGGCATTCCTCGTCTGACGTCAATATTCAAGGTTGCAAGAGTGTTGTGCGTAAAGGAAGAGCATTAACGAATTGTGAAAGAAAGATGGTTCCGAATTGCTGTGTATGGACAATGAACGTGGTAAATCGCAAGGTTATTTTACAAGTTCTACACGTAAATGCGACGTATTAGCATAATTTCAAATAGGGGCACGAAAGTAGATATTTTCCGGTGAACGAGGTTGCACCACTGCATAAATCGACAAAACACTCTCAGAACGCCCCCTAAACCAGTATGCTATCACGGCCATAATGTGTTACAGATTCGAAACAACAAGTAACAGTAAGTAGTCGTAAATAGAGAAAATAAACATTATCTTAGTTAGAAATGCATTATTTCGCCTTAAGAAATGTTCCGCAACACGTTAGCAATGTAAAGAAGTCCGAAATATATGATTCGTAGGTGTTTCACCCATACGATAATAGTACCGAAGAAGTATCTTTCTTACGCTCTCCTGTAACCAGATGTCACGTACGTTTCATGACGTAACCCCGATGAAGTGATTCCAACCACGCGGTTTTAGCAAAGATTTTTTTAATATTATTTTTTGAAAGCTGTATCGCATTGTGTTACGAACAAAATTTTAACTATGCTTGCCTAACCTTGCCAGAAATGGTTCGTGGGGCTATCCGCAAATGGTTTTTAGGGCTATTCGTCAATGGTTTTTTGGTGTTCGAACCCACGAAAAATCCGAAATTAGTAACACCAAACTAGGTATTTTTCGATTAAGAAGGTTGGAAATGCTGCATACCCACTGATGATTCACCACGCTACTCAAGATGTGGCCGCCATCTTGTGGTACGCAAAGGAAGAAAGCAAGAACAATAATTACTGTTAATGTGATAAATTGGAGTTATTTTCTCCACAACAGCAAAATCTCACCTTCAAGAACTTTTCGCAATGCATAAACGGTAAGTACGAATGTTAAAAATGATGAAAGAAACGAGTGAAAAGTGTCCGTGCACTTTTGAATCTATTTCATACATTAACAGTTTCATGCATCGGAGACACATTTAAATCCGATATTTTATCTTTCTCGTGGTTTGTACTTACCAATTATGTATTGCGGAACATAGTGGAAGGTGCCAATATGCTTTTTGCACGAAAACAAACACTTTTTCTGCTAAAATAAACCATTTTCCTTAATGCTACGGAAAGCACGTCACGGTGCGATATCGCTTGCTTTGCGAATTGTAACGCTTCTTTTGTTTTGGAATATCAATGTTTCCAACTCTATTGTGCATGAAAGTTGTAAAAAAGCCCCAAAAACCATCCACGGGTAGCCCCACAAACCATTGACGTTAGCCCCAAAAACCATGCACGGGTAGCCCCACAAACCATTGACGTTAGCCCCAAAAACCATCCACGGGTAGCCCCACAAACCATTGACGTTAGCCCCAAAAACCATCCACGGGTAGCCCCACAAACCATTGACGTTAGCCCCAAAAACCATCCACGGGTAGCTCCACGAACCATTCACACGAGGTTAGGTTAGGCCTGTTAGGTTAGGTTCCATTAGCACCCATTTCACCCCTAAATTCATCGAAAAACCATTTTCCTTTCTCGACAAAAAACCGCGCGTTTCTCGAAGAAAAAAAAACTCGCGTTTCTCGACAAAAATCGCGCGTTTGGAAACCCTGATTCCACTAGCGATCGCGTGACTTCCGACGCTAGAGCCATCTGCAGGTACATCTTGGAAACAACGGCATAATGTTGTCGATTTTCACAAAATGCGCAATATTATTACATGAAAAGTGATTATTTATTGTTCTGCTGCATTGTAGGATGAAGTTTTAGGAAGAATATATATCGACGGAGGTTATAAACCTTGGAGAAACTCATTTCCGTAAGTAGTTTCTTGTGTAAAATTGAAGAAATGTGTCTCCGATGCATGAAACTGTTACCATTTCATACTCTTTAATTATTCTTTTCATTCATTTGCACAGTTATCGTTAGTTTGATGCTGTCAGCTGGAAGTCACAAAACGCTGCTCAATGTTGTCATACAAAATGTTATAGAGCATGTTTTGATCAAGCAGAATAAAATATTTAAATTTATTTCATAATTTTTTAAGAAAGCCCATGACAGAATGATTTAGACTCGATACCTTGAAGGACAGTGAAATGTTATATTTTATCTGCATTTGCGGCTTGAATTTGTCCAACAAGTGGACTTACATCCATATTATAAAAAAAATAATGTTTAGAAATTTACTTACACTCGTATTTTATGGAAGGTATACTTAGTTCATCCTCTGTAAATACATCCATTATTGTGAGATCAAGCGTCTTTGCAGGATATTAAAGTTTTCCTGAACACGAACTTCTTGAATTGTTATTCATGCGGCCAGCCATGTTTCCACGGATGGTGTAATAATAGTAAAAATGATAAAGTTTAAAGCGCTATCCTGGTATTCCTTACGGATAATTTTGAACTGTGTCCGAATGGTACAGGGTCAACGAAGTTAAGCCCGCATCACACGGAACTGGATTTCCAGTAGGTATGCCCTAGTTGGCGGTGGACTTGCTATCAATTTGCTAGTTTTCGCCTCACACGATACTTATCGGCGTACTTGTCGATATACTTTTGTTCCCATACGAAGTTGTAATGGCGGCCGCGTGAGAAGTAAACAATGTATAACTTCACATTTTTAAAAGCCGATAACTATAGACCGTGTTAAAAATGTAAACATAAACATTGGTGAGGTCTTGCCCGGTCCCCCCGGAACTTCCGGTTTAGGCCAGTCCCCGTTGTTGCCAGTGCAGATTCACCGGCATACGAAGTAAGAAATGAGAGCTTGTTTTCATCAGTTGTGCGACGATAGTCAAGAAAGGTATTTGTTAAAGTTCTACCAGAGTGTATAGAAGAAATAGTGTGCGCATTCCCTGAGTTGCCGTGGTCCACCGCCTAGATGGCAGTGGTGACGTTTGAGAGGGCGCGGAAGATGCTCGCGTTGCTTACATAACTAACTACATAAGAAACAAAAATGCATGTTACTTACGTTTGGAGAAAAGCTCAGCAGCTGGATAGTTTGGAGAATTTCCGAGATGATTTTGCTGTCTTCGAGGCACTTAATTCCTTTCTTATCTCCTTGGTGCGGAAGAAAAATCGACGTTTCAGATAGTGAAATACGAGTTTAGGTAGCGTACGCAGCACATGATTTTCACAGCATCCTAATTGCGAAGTTTTTACAGCAATTATATTTAAATTGTCCAAACACTCAAAAAATACATCACCCCATAAACTATTAGCACATGATATTTTTTCTGCAACAAATTCTTCCACTCGTAACAGCACATCCTAAACACTTTTCGATGCATAGGTAAGGTATTTACAGCCGTCGCCCGAACCATAGTCTTGGATTATCGTAAGTGAGGCAGGTACATTAGTTGGTTCCCCGGGCAGAAAAGTTGTACACAGTTTACAATCCGTCACTTTGGAAATATACCGCACTATGTATCCTGCCAAATGATATGCCAAGTATTCTTTACCAACACTTTGTTCATTTAAGTTCGGTATGTTGTTTTCCCAGTCCGGTATTTGAATTTCATCTTCAACAATGGAAATTTTTTCCCTTATTTTATTTTCAGCTTGCTTCTTCACCGAAAGATTTTTATTTTCTGTTGCTCTTGCCAGAGTTCGCATTTGATTAACAAAAGACGTCATCAGTCCCGTATTCACAGTTTCGCCCGAAAATAAAGCAAGTTTTGCTGGTACGTAAATTGATTGCAGCATATGTAAGTGCAGAAAATCCACAGTGGAGGGATGCTCATCACAAGTGAACGACCGCAATATACCAAAATGGCGTTCTAGGGGATCTTCATTAAATTTTCCTATCAAAACGTACTTGTAATTGTTCTTCCACAAATATTCGGACACTTCTAAAGTACTTTCTAAAGTCACTCTTAAGGACTCTAGAGTTTTTTCTGAAGCGAAGGAATTTCGATTATCTCTAAGGACAGCATTCCACTTTATTAAAGTTGTATGTGCTTCTGATCCTTTATATAGTGCCTGTGCAGGAGTGAATGAATTTAATGCGTCAACCAGGCAGTTTAGGTCCCTTGTGAAATTTTCCGTTGTTTCACTGCCTTCTAACCCCTCTGCATTAATACTCCTATAAAATTTTATTCCATTAGCCACAGATCTGCTGAACTGCTGCATTGCGAGTCTTACATTCATTCGTTGGAATGAATTAGGATCCAAATGAGCAGAGGTCACTTTGTAGCAAGCTTTGATACCGGAAAGTTCAGTAGATGAATCATGTTCATACACTTTTCTGTAAAATGAATAATCAACAATATCACCATTATAGTACACCTGCACTTTACCATGGAAGTTATTCCTTATGCATTTAAATATATGTGGTGCGTCTGAAAATGCCCAAAGCTGGATTTGATATAGAGCACTTAAGATTGTTTCTGTTTCCGGAAATTCCTAAGCATTTCCATAACTTTTTGTTAGATTGGCTACCGTCAGATGTAAAACCAATAATTCTGACCCCTGCTGTATCTCATTCCTGTCTTACTTTTCAGTTGGCATTTCTTTAAGATTGTATCAATTACAATTTTTTGATTTTTGCTAAGAGACGCGAACTGTTTTTGACTGTGTGACCGTTGTCTTTAATTTAGCATCTTTAACGCCTTTTTCAAGCAAATTTATTTTAGCCTGTGCGACCTTTAGTTTATTCTGCGTTCTAATTAAATTGCGTTTCTGATTCTTAAGTTTTTCTTTAGCAATGCTATTGTTTTGCTAGCATCCGCAGTGTAAGCAAATCATCCTCTACTGATAAGCTTAATGATACATTGCGACGAGTACTTACTTTATTATCATCTGTCCGCAAGGATTGCCTTTTCATGGGAGATTTTCGCTTCTTAACTGTCTTAGAGATGTATTTAGGCAGATTAGGAAATATATGAGGAACTGCTTCTGGTTTTAATTTCCACCTTTGTCGTGGAATTTCTACTGTATAGCCAGCCAACCACTATGAACGAATCCACTTTCACTAAAAGGTCAGTGGAAAAATTAATATCACACACATAGCAATTATGACTTAGTTTTATATTTTTTCTAGGGATGGCACTCTCCCATTTTGAGAGACCATTACTGTCTTTGGGTGGCCTAAAAAAATGTCTACTGCCTGAAGAACAGCGGTCATATCCAGATCTACAGCCGGGTACGAAACACGTAGGCATCTTGTAGTTTTCGCTCGCTGCTGTCTCAAACACAATAATAATGCGTTGAACACAACACAAACTATAGCTCTTTTCAGTTCTTACGTCGTGCACTCTAGAAGCTGGCAGGGGAAGTGGGGAGCGGGGAACATGTCGCTGACCAACCAGAGAACAGACCACCTAGCTGTGGAGCCGAGAGTTACGCAGTCGCGGGAGGAAGCTGCAGCGCTAACGTCGTTCTGCACGTTGCTCTGTTGCCAATTCACCGCGATGCTGATGGTGGTTTTCCCCAGTGTTGATTCCTGTTTGTTATGAGCGGAATGTAGGAATAACATACGTGGGAGCAATTGTTGTCCGTCGTGCATTGTTTCTTCGATAAACGTGTATGTGGCATGTGATGTGACGTTTATTTGTACTCTCGTTGTTCCATAGGGAGCTTTGTGCTTATTAACGCAGTAAGTATCGTACGATGGCGAACAGGAAAGAGGTAGTTTGTAGCCAAGGCTGGAAAATAATCAGTAGGGTTCATGGATATTTTCAAAAGGAAGCAGAAAACAGGGGTTCCTTAGTAAGTGTGCACAAAGTGCAACAGAGAGTGTCGGAAGCTTGTGGAGTGACGCGAACTGTGCAGCGTATTGTTAGGGAAGGCAAAGACAGTCTTGAGGCGTCGGGTTCCACGTCATTTGAATCACCGCGCAAACGAATCAAAAGGAACAGTATCACAAAGGCTATCGAGGGTTGCGATAAAGATATAATAAGAATTATCCTCGGGTTATGTAAAGGGTGAATATCCAACACTGAACAAGTTTTCGTTGATTTGCGTACACAAATAAGCTTTCAGTGGGGAGTTTCGTCGTTGTGGAGGATACTGAAGTCCATGGGGTTCAAGTACAAAAAGAGCAACGACGGTAGACGATTTCTGATGGAGAGAGCCGATATAGTTACAGCCAGAGTAACGTTTTTGCGAAAAATGCATCTTATAAAAAATAAGGAACCTTTGCCCTATATAGGTATTGCATTTAGATGAAACGTACATACATCAGAATTACGTTCCAACGAAAATCTGGCAAAATAAAGAGGGTACAGGGGGTTTAAAAGTGCCCGTGGGTAAAGGTGGGCGCATTATTGTTTGTCATGTAGGTTCCAGTCACACTGGTTTTTTACAGGAATGTAAATTAGTTTTCAGTCGTTTTTGCAGTTTTTAGGTACGCTTGACGAAAGAAACACAAAAGACGCAGTGATTGTAATGGACAATGCTAGCTACCATTCGGTACAGTTGGAAAGAATTCCTACAACGTATACACTTGATATCATACACTTATGCGTATTCTACTGACCACAAGATGGGGATAATACGCATTCTCAGGCCATACGCGAACAATGGGATGTCTGTATTTTATAGTTATTTCGTTTTCAACTCACCCTTCCCGCTACTCTGGCAACGCTGCAGTCTCTCTCTCTAACCGGCCTGTCTCGTTGCGCTGGATAGGTCGTTTCCCCGCTCTCCACTTCCCCTGCCAGCTTCTAGAGCGCACGCCGTAACAACTGAAAACAGCTATAGTCACAACGGATCAATCACAAATCTAACGACACTAAACTCAATAACGTAACAACGTTGTCATTAATAAAAGTACACAATGTTATTCTAGCACAACAAAACACAACGCTCTACGTAAAGCGCGGCCGCACTGCAAGCAGAAGACGCTCGCAAGCGAAGGTGCTGCCAGTGTTTCGGTGGGGCACCGCTCTATTCACTTGGCTTACGGGAAGAAAACGAAGTGCACACACTTTCTCTTCTATAGGCTCTGGTTCTACTATGAAGGAGTGGACGTCTAGAATCCGTCGGATGATCAACTGCAGAGCAGATTATTAAAATATGACGTGTCTTTGTGGCCGCCAGTTGTATAGCACACTACGTACATACAAGTATCTCATGTACAGTGGGATCCATGAGTATCATCGTGCAACTTGTCCATCAGCATGTTCGTGCACTTCATTTGACCCAATAAGAGCTTCAAGAATTAAAAGAAAACTCAAAACAAGCTGTTGACAACTTCTGCACCAGCATAAATAAAAATCGATCGCTTAAAAACACATAGGATGTAAGAGAAAAAATAATGAAAATAATCATGAACAATTTGCACGGTAATACTCATGTACACGCACGACGAACGTTTAGATATATTCAATTATTTTGTAAATGGAAAAGTGAGGGAAAGATAATTCCATAAAACTAGTGATATTATTATACAGGGTGGCTCAATAAGTCACTTAACACCCGCAGTACAACGCCACTGCGGCATGGAACGTGAAAATGGCGATGACCAATCGTTGCCTGGCCAAGGGGGAACCACATTGACGTCACCCGCATGGTCGGTAGCCATCTTGATGCCCGCCATCTTGAATTCAACTTCAGAAATTTAAATGGGAAGGGGGTCGTGCGACATATCAAAATGGGCTAGAATTTCACCAGGAAAACAACTGTGACATTTGTTTTCACCTAACTTTAATTGTTGCAGAGTTAACAATACCACAAAGTTATGGCTCAATAAGTCACTTAACATCCCCAGTACAAGGCCACTGAGGCATGGAACGTGAAAATGGCGATGACCAATCGTTGCCTGGCCAAGGGGGAACCACACTGACGTCACCCGTATGGTCGGCAGCCATCTTGAATTCAACTTCAGAAATTTAAATGGGAAGGGGGTCGTGCGACATATCAAAATGGGCTAGAATTTCACCAGGAAAACAACTGTGACATTTGTTTTCATCTAACTTTAAATTTAAGGGCGATTTCCGCATGGGAGAGTGACACGTCCTTTCCTTTTTGCTTAAATGTTTATTGTTCATATAATCGTTAGTATGTGATTATGTGGTATTTATTGTTAGACCAATCACTGAAAATGTCCGGATATTGACTTACCGGTATGTACATATCTTGTAGTATTGGTTGGCATGGGAATTACGATTGTGTTTTGTCTTTACATAAAAGTTTAGAAGAGTGATGAAGTGAATTGATCGTGTCAAGAGTAGCATATTTCCTTTTTCACTGATCTGAACGAAAATGCCACTAACACGTGAGGAACGGATTGCCATCATATTGATGTCAGGGGAGAGAAGTACGCGTGATATTGCCGCAGACTTCAATAACCGCAATCCTGCAAGACAACCGGTGTCACATGTGGCCGTCAGCCAGATGCTGGCAAAGTTCCAAGATACTGGATCTGTGGATGACAAGCCGCGACATGGACGTCCGAAAACAGCCACGGATGAGGGTACTGCTGTAGCGGTGTTGGGATCATTTGCAAAGTCCCCAACCCCTAGCACACGGAGACTGGCGCTGGAAAGCGGTGTCAGCAGGGGTACAATTCAAAGGATTGTACGTGACCACCACTGGCATCCGTATAAGATACAGCTGCAGCAGCACCTTAGTGAGGACGATCCAGACAGGCGTTTGCAGTTTTGTGAGTGGGCTATAGCACAACTGCAACGTGACCCTGCCGTCGGTAGCAAGATTCTGTTCAGTGATGAGGCTAATTTTTATGTGTCGGGAGAGGTGAATAAGCAAAATCTGCGGTACTGGTCACCCGAAAATCCACATTGGACAGATCCCAGCAAGGCGACGGGAGGCGGGAAGCTAATGGTGTGGTGTGGTACTTGGGGTTCCCGACTTGTTGGTCCATTTTTCATTGAGGGCAACTTAAATGCAGAGGGCTACTTGCTTCTGCTCGGGAGCAGATCTTACCATCCTTACTGTCCGAGGATGGGAGCTATCCTGAATGGTTCCAGCAAGATGGTGCTCCACCGCACTATGGGATGATAGTCCGTCAGTACATGGATCAACAATTCCCTCACCACTGGATTGGTCGCCGAGGGACTGTGGAATGGCCTGCACGCTCACCTGACCTGACACCATTGGACTTTTACCTCTGGGGACACCTGAAAGCCATGGTGTATGCTACGAAAATCAGGGATCTGACCCACTTGCGCACACGCATTGTGGATGCCTGTACTGCAATAACTCCTGAGGTTCTTCAGAATGTGGTAAGGTCATGGGAGAGACGATTACACGTGTGTGTTGCGCAAGAGGGACGTCATATTGAGCATGTGTTATAATTTTGTGGTATTGTTAACTCTGCAACAGTTAAAGTTAGGTGAAAACAAATGTCACAGTTGTTTTCCTGGTGAAATTCTAGCCCATTTTGATATGTCGCACGACCCCCTTCCTATTTAAATTTCTGAAGTTGAATTCAAGATGGCGGGCATCCAGATGGCTACCGACCATGCGGGTGACGTCAATGTGGTTCCCCCTTGGCCTGATAACGATTGGTCATCGCCATTTTCACGTCCCATGCCGCAGTGGCGTTGTACTGGGGGTGTTAAGTGACTTATTGAGCCACCCTGTATTATAAAGTATGCTTAAGTGAATCTTTGCCAACAAATCTGCAGATGTAATGACACATAACAAATGCTAGTAAATGTATTTGTTTTTAACGTCATCTTTCCGCCTGAGGGATTTAGGGAAAACCTATGATATGGCATGTCACTTTCACTTGCACGAATTTACTTCAATCAACAATGGAGTTTTCAGACTGAAGCGACAAGCGATATCGGGATTTCGCACAGAAGCATCCGATCTAAAGCAAACCATTCACTAGTGACGCTTGCGCAAATAACAGGCCGGGGCAACACAATGCACGGTATTGATAAAACGGCCCAGTCCGAGCGACAAGCGACACCTGCAATTTGTCGTTCGGAAGGTGTTGTTTATTTTTTAATGTTGGTTTCCTAAAGACACGTATCGTTGCAGTCTGAGAGCTTCCTTTCGAACCAATTCACCACGAGAAAATGCACTTGTCGCTTGGAATGGACTCTTGTTTTCTCAGTATCATACATCGTGTCGCCTCTCTCTGTTGTACTCGTATGCAAGGTGAATTGTTTCCTTTAGAGTAAGGGGACCGTTGCTCGTCGCTTCGGTGTGTAATATCCGTGCCACTTAAAATAAAATGAATCCTCAGTGATCAATGAAATTTTTCGAACCGAAGCGACACGACAAGCTGCACGTGTCGCTCAGATTCCCAATGGCGTATATTGAGACGCCTGAGAGTTGATATCCCATGAGCGGTAAATGCTTATTTATAGACTAAATGGCAGGGGCGGCGCGTGCCTTTTCAGTCAGGCAGGGCACATTTTTCTTTTGGGTGGGGAGGGGGGGGGCAGTTAGCCTCTATATTCCTCTTTAAGGTTTTTGAGGGGAGTTCCTTGATATGGAGTAAGTAAATTGTTCGAACAATTTGGAATAAAATTAACATTCTGATCAAGATATCTCTCCAAAGAGCATTAAATACTCACTACGTAGGAATACGAAAAATCAGCAACATATGGAACAAATTACATGAATAAAAAAACCCCTCGAATACTGACGTCGCTTGCAGTAACTAAACTTTGGGTAGATACTGGAATGATTAGGAAAATGTTACACTGCAGTTTCTCTTCCATTGTCAATGAATTGAAAGGCGTTGATATTAAAGTTTCTACATGATTCAATGTCATATTCACCAAGTATCCACTAATATCAATGACTAAGTAGGAAGATGATGCAGCGTTAAGTTCAGTTACAACACTTTACATTGGCCATGTACCCCCAAAAAGTTCGTTTATACTTACGAAGATATTCTGCATGTCAAGTTGCTGGAACACAGACACAATTACACAAATAAATAAACACGTACAGTAACTATAAAATCGCGAAAAACTAATTATTTCATAAGCGACCAATACGCACAGACGGAACGCAACGCAAACGCACACACTAACTCAAATCCAAATCCGTATTACAATGGGAAGAAAAGAGGAAAGGAGGATCTCTTTGAAAATACGAGGGACTAATTTGTGCAATAAAAAGTGCGCCGAGTCTGCTGCCACGCACGTGTCAGCAGTAAGAATAAGCGTCAATTTGCTGCTGCCACGTAATTCGTCTGCTAGGAGGATGTTACAAATCTTAAGAACAGATAAAGACGAGAGAAATGCAAGTTTATGATTAGTGGGAATGAATGTACAGGTAATTTAGAACCTTTTTCTTTAGAAAGCACTTAGCGATACTATTTTAATGCTAACAGAACTTAACCTAACTACGAGAGCATTTAGGTTTATTATTAGAAGAATGCTGAGGGACATAATGTTAAAACATTTTTGTGAAAGTAATCGCTACAACTTCACAGTATGTGTTACAGACGTAATTGCATACATAGCATGATGAAATCACGATAAAACAAAGACCGAGTCTGCTGCCACGCGCATCTTTTTTGAGGTTCCAGCAGAAAAAGAACGTGGCAGCAGACACTGCCTAAAAAGTGTTGTCAACTTTTCAGGTCACCGGAACAAGCGCGAAGAAAAGCATTCGAGGGATTTTTTTCTATCTTATTGCTGCAGGCTGGAAGAACGAATGAACTGCCTACCAAGCGTTGGAAACACTGAACGGTGAACGAGGCAAACATGAATGGGCAGGGCACCTCGTTTACTGCCCAGAGACGGCTACGAATTTTGCGCTTTTCCATTGTGAGGGGACCGTCCCTTGCCTATGCTGTAAATGTTTGGATCAGTCAGTGACGTCACGTCTCCAGGGCAGAGCCGAAATTGGACTCTTTCCAACAGGACGGAGAAATATATTAACCTCGCACAGGGTGCATGCCCTGTAAGTCTGGTTGCAGCAACGTAGGGGTTGAGGGAAAAAACAAAAAAAAAATATTTACGCGTATATACCGATCGTCTCTTCAGATGAACTTTTTATGTTAAAATTGTTGTGGGGCAGTGCCCTAGTTGCCCTTTATGTAGCATCGCCACTGCTAAATGGGCCTGTGTCGCTTGTCACTTCGGTACGAACCACTGCTGCCGCGTGTCGCTTCGATTTGAAACCTCACTAAGAGGCGTGCTTTTCACCACAACACAATACGCAGATAAACGATCAACATGCTTGTAACAAAATGCAAGTCGTAAAAATCCTTTCCGGGTACCAATCCTTTCTCGTTCTGTTTGTATCAACAGGTTTCGTCTCGTCTACCTACGAAGTGATATTTGACTCAATAAATTTGTTCCGGATCGAATGTGCAACCATATGCTACACAGCTGACAACCTATTTCCTTGTAAAAGAATCTCCACTTTGCTCTTTCATATTAACGTCCATAGCATCGTAAACGTAACCGGATGCTCGAGGGGGACCAAACGAGTGCGCATGCTCCGCAGTAGCCCCGCCTTTAACACCGTCTATTCAACCGAGAGGAATAACGTTTCGTATAAAACATTATTAGGTACAAAACAATGGCGCTGCTTAAATACATACTTTACAACGTGTACTGTACGCGTATGTAAGCATATTTTAGTTGTTTCAAATGTAAACACCGTGTACTCAGCATAGTCAACGCGCCTTTCATGCTGTATACGTTATACATTGCTGGAGTAACACTCGGAAACCACAGACAAAAACGCTCTTTTGCACACTCACAGATTATCTTCACATGGCGAAACTTTGCTCTGATTGGCTGTTCCACAGCATCCAGTCGAGGAAAGCAAGTAGCAATTAGAACATGTTCTATTCCTCCAAACCAGTCAAGCAGGCAGCCAGGCGGCCATGATTGCTACCTAGAAAGTTAAGCCCCTATCACACGGAACTGGATTTCTAGTAGGAATGCCCTAGTTGGCGCTGAGTCACTACGTTTATTTCTTACATACGCACATACGAACCCTCTACCTCCACTACACGTATGTCAATGGCTGAGGGCCCCCTAAAGACTTACTTGTCTCGGGGCCCCACCGCACTGCGGGGTTTTGCGGTTTGTAGATCCGGCACTGATCCTCCGAGTATGGTCTTGGAGTGCGGTGTTCAAGTCGTGGACTGGAAGTGTTGTCTTTCGAATTGCACTTCGACTGCAGCGCCAAATATGATCAGTAGATAAAACTGAGTACTCGTTGTTTTCCTCGCCATTTAAACACTTGTTTTTCACCACAGAAATCACATAGCATTTTGAAATGCTCGTACACATACATTTCTACACATTAGAAGAACTATAACCTATGCTATAACCAACAACTTGCTGGCTCATAACCAGTAGCGTAGCGGCCGCCCCGCAACCCCAGCAATGAGGGGGTGGTGGCTCGAGGTGTAGGGATCCCGCAATGTTCTCTCTCTCTGCTCCTGAAATATTATATACTCCCAGAAATTCAACAGAGAGTATCTCTTATATATAAAAAATCGATATACGAAACGTATCATATGACGTCTGCAATAATAAGCAGCGTATTGTCCCAGTCAAAGGGGCCCAGGCAACTGGACATGTGGGCCCCCTCCGAAATGCAAAATTAACTTACTTGCTCGCAGATGACCATCGATAGGAAAATACGCTACGCAGTTTGTCGTACACGTAGTGTAGTGTGTCAATTGTCTACAGTTATGAAGTTATGAATCCAGTAGAAAGATTGTTGGTCAACCAGTCGATGCCTTATTGCTATACCGTAAACAATCAAACTTGTTCATGATCTTTTACCACTAAAATTAGTTACAAGTGATATTTATAATGTAACTTCCCACCAAATATTTTCAAGGGGGCCCCAAGCCTTTTCATATTGAAATAAGAGCTGAGATAATTTTCCACATTCTTCACACTTGTTACGTTTAACTTCAAAGGGGCCCAAAACTCAGTAGGAGATGGAGTCCAGGGGCAATTAGCCCTTTGCTCTAAGGGCAAGTACCCCCTCTTCTGTCACGCAGGGTATATGAGTTAAATGTCACCAATATTTTGGAGGATTTTGTGAAGTTCGTTTTTCTTACATATTGAATTTTTTTGCTCATTTCTGTCGAACCAGTTCTACTTTTCCAATTTGTTAAGATTATGTGATCTACATTGTTCGATGTGGAAATTCCTAGCTGCGAATTTGTTTCTTCAAGTTTGAGCTCAACGTGAAGACAATGCAAGGTGGAGGAGGATGCTTATGCAAATTATGCTAGCTGTGGGTGGATGCATTATGATTTTTTTCTTATCTGGGAGATAGCATCACCCTTCGTCCCTCCCTCCCACATACTCATTTCGAGAACTGATGATCTATTATTAAAACGGTTCTTGTTTCATAAGAAAAGTATTTAAGAAATATATGTTCAGTGGTCTATTGAAAAGAAATGGCATCGTTTAAATTATGAATAATAATACTGAGGTCCACGAACACCAAAATTAAACACCGTGTCCGTGTGGAAACACCTTTTTGGGGGCCCAGTCATTCCAATCGGCATTTCATTAAGCAAAAACTTTTCACTTTATTATCTAAGTAAGTAAAGTAAAGTAAAGTGCTCCCCTGTGCATAGCACCACGCCATGAAGGCGTATAGGGGGTGTGGGGGTAACGCCCCACACTTTCTTGATCCGGTCGTGAGTTGGGGTGATGTGATCAGCATCACGCCCCTAACCGCCTTTACCCCCCATGGTTTCCCCCAAGTACCCATGTTATTCGACACTGGGTGGGCGCCGGGGCCGCTTCCATCGTTAGAAAAGTTCCCGGATTTGAACCGGCCGGGGATCGAACCCGGGACCTTGAGCATGGTAGTCAGACGCGTTACCGATTTTTTTTCTTTTTTAATATTCTTCATTTTATGCAGTAGTGACTACTTACATGATCCTATGATAACATTACACATATATCAGATCTATATTACATAATTAGGTGTACTTACAAGCAAAGGGTCTGCAAAAAATTTGCATAGAATGTTTTGCGATTGGCTTGGTCCATCTGGTAATAATTCTCACTGTAGTGATATTGCAGCGAAATTTGCATTGACACTGAATTATGTCCTAAAATATAATAAATATATTGAGCTACTAAAAACTGGACCGCTCTTACTTTAGTAAGAGGGAAGAACACAAAATCTGGTAACAGTAAATGTTCTACAGTAAATGTATCGGGCGATGTTCTACATATAGTACCAAGGCATTTACACAAATACTTCCATTGATCTACCGTTGCGGGACATGTTACGAGGCGATGTCGTAAAGTGTCTTCAGCTTGATGACAATTGGAACATACAGCATTGGCAGTCATTTGGTATCGCCACTTTCGAGCACCGGTCGCAATGGCATCGTGAACTACTAGGTACCACAAAGATCGAACGCGGTTAAGAAGATGAGATGCAGATATATTTCTCCATACGTTTGACCACACTACATTAGTTCGGAGAAGCACAATTCGTGGCTGGTGGTGTAACCTGCATGTCAATTGGTTATAGAAAAATTTCACTGTCATGCCATCGACATCTATGTGAGGTGAACCGATTAGGAGATAGCAAAACTCGACAAGAGTTGTCCTCAAATAGTTGTAGTGGGAAGGGATCTTCCCTGGATAAATGGGTGTTCGCAGTTCCACTTCATCTATCAACGTATGTAGTAATCTTGCTATTAAACTATCAGGGTAGTGCAGAAGCAACCCCATGTTCCGTTGTAGAAACAAGGCTGAGGCTTGTCTCTCCACTTGGCGCAAGTTCAGTCCTCCGTTACTTACTGGGAGGCATAACGTTTCATGTGCGACATGAGACAAATGTGCATGCCATATGAAGCGCGTTATCATCTTTCGTACTTGCGCCGCGACTTTCGCAGGCACAGGCAAAACTTGCGCAGCATACCACAACTTCGATTGATTGATTGATTGATTTAGTTTATTTTACTTCGCGTTTTGTGCCTCTTGGCTAATTTGCGAAGATGAGGATGAGTGATGAAAGGATGAAATTGATGAATGGACATTCACAAACAACCAAGCCCGACCAGGATTCGAACCCGGGACCCTTGGCGTCGCAGCGCGATGTGCTAACCGCTCGGCCACAGGGTCGGGCCACAACTTCGATAATGCAAACATGTTCACATACTGTATTCTAGAGCGTAAAGATAATTGTCTGTAACGGTTCATGTTCAACACTGCCTGGATTTTTGGGAGAATAGTTGTAAAAGTTCTGGAGACAGTCTCTGTGATGGTCGTAGTGAAGTTTATTCACAAAATTGTCACTTTATCTACAACGGGTATAGTTACAGGTTCAGTCCACAGAGTGGGGTTACACCCCAGGGGTAAGATTTTAGATTTCTTCTGGTTCAAACTAAGTCCCGTCTGCTTTCGTAACGTTTCAAGTACTGCCTCCATACGAGTCAAGTCTAGCCGATCTTTCACGATTACGGTCACATCATCTGCGTACGCACATATTTTGTGGTCTCTCCCAAGAAGCCTGAGTCCCTGAAGTTTTTCATGCATCAGTCGTAAAAATGGAGCCAGAGCTGCGCAGAATGCAAATAAGGAAAATGGACATCCTTGACGGACAGAACGCTGAATAGAAAAGGCTTGCAACAGAAAACCATCGATAGATAACTGAACTCGAGCTTCTCTGTATAAGCTCTGTATAGATTGGACAAAGAAATCGCCACATCCCACTTTTCCAAAGTATTGGAAAAGATAGTCATGTCTGAGGGAGTCAAAGGCACTTTTGAAATCTAACGCCACTAAAGCAGTTTGAGAACCTTCAATATCTTGCATAGAAGTGATGATGTCACGTATACTAGTTAGAATGTGAAATATTTTAACTTTTACCATATACATGTTGATACGGCCCTAATAAAGTATCCGCAAATTGTTGCAACCTTCGGGTGATCAAACGTGCAAAGATTTTATAATCAGCACATAGTAATGTGATTGGCCTGAAGTCTTCTGGCTTTCTGGGCTGAGATATTTTGGGAATCAAAACCATAACACCCGTAAGACTCGTTCGTCCAAGGCGTTTCTTCGTAAACACAGCATTGAGCCAGCGTGTGAACAGTGGAGCCACCGTTGTCCAAAAGGTTTGGAACAATTCTATCGGGACACCATCGATTCCCGGAGCTTTACCTCTTTTTCCACTGTGAACAGACTCGTGCACTTCTTTCTTTGAGAATGACTGTTCTAAATAGCGACGGTCATCTTCCGTTAACATGGGAAGGTCCATCCCTTGCAGTGGAGTGCGATGGGAGCGTTGATCTTCCTTCTCTTTAAACTGATCTGCATAAAAGTCCCGTAAGTAATTTCGTATTAACTTGGGTTCGGTTAGTCTCCCCGTGGCTGTATCGAGACACGTTATCCTCTTTCGCTGTGCACTGCGTCTCTCTGCTAACACCTGCACCAACGAGGCTTCTTCTTGTGCGTCAAACATAGGAAGACGACTCCTAACATTGTAACCTTGCATACGCTCTCTGTGCATGCTCAGCAGCACTGCTTGCACTCGTTTCACTTCTTGACGCACTGGCTTCCCTTGTATTAGCTGTGTTGTTAGTTCGTGAAGCACTCTGTAGTAAAAGTTATATTTCTTATTGAAATCTGAGTATTTTTCACGACTATATGCTAAACAGAAATATTTAATGGAAGGTTTTAGAAAAGTGTCCCACCACATAATAATAATATCAGTTTGACGTACGCTCATTTCTTCCCACTTCTTATATTTTTGTTTAAATTCGGTACGAAATTGTTCATCTTCCAATAACCGTACATTGAACTTCCAAAATCCCGGCCCTCGTCCAACTGAAGGTACATCCAAACTCATGTCGAGTTGGACACTTAAATGATGACTAAAGCACGTTGGGAAAATTCTAATCGCAGATATTTTGCTAATCATGTGTGCACTAACGTAAAAACGATCAAGCCGACTCGCTGTGTCGGCACGTATGTATGTGTAGCCTTCTATATTCGGACCTTTAGCCACCCGAACATCGTGTAGTTTAAACCCTTCAACCAGCGTCTGCAAGCTAGGTGATGTATGGAATCCTGGATATTGGTCCTGTCTTCTTAGAGTACAATTAAAATCACCCACCAGCACAATGTTTTGACGGGAGCCACCTAATGCCTTCGACACTTCTGTAGCGTAAAATATGTTCCGAGTATTTCTAGCGTTGGTACCTGATGGTGCATAAACATTACAAAACCATATGTTTCCTATTTGGATACATGAGATACGACCAGACGGGTGATGGTATACTTCCGTTATATGGAGGCCTTCTTTCACAACTATGGCGGTTCCTAGAGAATTGTGAGTTAAATTGTTATACACGGTATATTCACTGCCCAGACAGAAATCATCGGTCCCGACTTCTTTTAGGAAAATTACATCCAGGTGACTTTGCTTAATATAATCTAAGAATGCATGATGTTTGACACTAGATTTCATCTTGTTAATGTTTATTGTTGCAAAATGATATATGGGGGTCGTCATGTGGGATTCTGTACTATTGTACCCGGTGGGAATGTTATGTGCAGTTACTGACGTTAAACTATTTACCTTCTTCAATTTCACTACGACATGCGACAAACATAACCCTAATAACATTATAACGCGGACAACACACTTCATAACTAGTATATGGTAGACATATATCACACATTGACTGCAAGCGACCAATCAGAGCCGCCGCTAGATTTCGCACTTTGTTCTCTTGTCGCACTCATCGTTCTACCAGTCGCCGAGACACTGGAGACACCGAACGATGAGGGCCATCTTGCCGCCGTGTCGACGCCGTATCGTTCGTGTGGAGACTGTTTTTCTTCTTTTTTGGTTTCTTCGTTGTTTTTCGACAGAGCGCCTGATGCGGGGGACGCCGTCTCGGAGTTCCCACCTTCACCTGCATGATCGTCATCTGCCTGCTGCATCGGACTATGGGGCACCTCTAGGGTAACGTCCATTGTTTCTTCCCCATTATTCTCTGCTACGTGGGCTGCTCGGTTGACATTCACTTGGTCCACACTGACGGGGATAGGAACGTCTCCTGTTGTCTTGTTTTCTACACTGGGTGGTAAAGTGGAATCTGGTACGGTATTTTTAGGTACATCCTGTAGTGAAGCTTGTACGTTGCCCTCATTTTCCTGGTCTCCGGAGCGTTTCAGTTGCACAGGTAGTATAGTGGGTGTCGGGGTCATCATTTTCTCAGCAGCCGGCACATTCCTCGGGACAGGACGCGCCGCCCCGGCATAGGACGTATCTTCGGGTTTCTCCATTTGACGACGTCTGGACGGACAGGTAACGTAAAAATGGTCACTAAGGTCACAGTAACTGCAAGTACGGTCTTGCCCGCTATATGTCACCCAGTATCGTCCGCCACTGATTGTGACGTACGATGGAATCGCACGAGTCAGTTTCATTTTGGCGATTTTAAGGCCAGTTCTTACCGGATAAATATGATCACTGGAATACCGTTCATCTTCCAGGGATATTATCTGACCGTACGTACTCAGCACCGGTCGAATAGCGTCATCGGACAGTTTACTCGGTACAACGTGCACTCTAACTATCACGTAATTTGCATCCGCCCACGTAACAAGCACTGGACAATCCCCGTCTTCGTCACTATATTTATATTCTCCGTTTGACTGTAGCAACAACTGTTCACACACTACTTTCGATAGTAGTTTCAGAAAGATACAACGTCTATAATTGTCTACTTCAATACTTACGACTTGTTCCGGTTTCAATTTCATCGTCTTGCTGATCCAATTGTCTATTTCCGTCGAAGTTGGTTTCCTTCGCACTTGACTGAAGTTCAGTTTTAGTGTATTCAATCTCTTGATTACCATGTGTTTCACTTCAACCGGACTCGCGAGTAATACGCGCTACGTGACTTCGAGCTATTAGAGAGACGCGCAAACACAACCATCTCCGACCACTGCTCGAGCCAGACTGTCCGACTGAGCCACCGCGGCCACTATGTCTCAAAATTAGTGTCCGCTACTATTTCTTCGTAGCAGATTGCAATTGACCTCGTGATGTTAGGTCACCACTGACAATCTAGAGGTCCAGTTCAACCCCAAAACTGAAATTATAAGTTTGCTTGAGTATATTACTCACTAATAGTATTTGGAGGCTAATATGAGCAACTCTTAACGTCGAATCTTGGCTGGAGCAGCCAGGGAATAGCTTTGGAGTTGAGGGCGCATCCACTTCCAAATCCCAAAGAGGAGAGTTTACTATCCTTTAAACAATTCCCCCAAACATTATTTTTTTAATTGAATTGTTTGAATTGTTGTTTTAAGTTTTTAAGTCCACTTTTTGCACAGATAGGCTAATAGAGACTGGACCTACAGTTTAAAAGAGGAATCCGATCCACTATGTGCCTTCACCGGCTTTCGAACCTGGGACCCCTTGGTTACAAGGCAACGACTTAACCACTACGTCAACGGGAAAGCCTAGTATTTTTTGAATATCTGTGCAATTATATCTAACCTCAATTTTTTAAAAAAATGTTTCAAGCAGAACATACAAAGAATCACGAAAAATTATTTGGCTTCTATTGAAGCTTCTCCCTTACTCCAAAAGAGAATCCTGGCATTCAAGTAAGATAAAGTGTTTCCAATTTCTTCTTCTAGTTATTCTCAGAGATTCAGACCATCCTGATTTAGTTTCAAGAAGCTACTAATCTGATATATTCGTATAAGTCGATAACATAAAATGGGAAGGAATATTTTTTGGGTAAAAGTGAATTTCTTGCACAGCTGGGAGCGGGGGTGGAGGGGTTATTAGCTGACTATTGCACGTGCGTCCCATTCTGGCATCGTCTCACTGCGCTACGCCACTGCTCATAACGTATATCTACCTGTGCTGCTGGCTTTCTACCTCCGTGATTTTAAACAAGTGAACAACGAGTGCGGAAACCACGTGACCTAGTCACCAACCATCTGTACTGCGAGCTGTGTACTTGCGTGATTCTGTTCTTGGAGCTTTCGAACTGTACTAGGTAACGTCACTTCCGCCAAGACCATACTTCAAGTCTGTACTTTGCAGGTACCTGCAGTCTCGTATCACTCCTTGCTTTCGTTTTGAAGCCAGTGGGCAGAGCTTACGTTTGTCTGCGTAAGATGACCGCATCTACTTCAACCTATGACTTCAACAGACAGAAGAACATCGCATCGGCTGCTGCAAGCGCACGCGCACTGGAAGGAGCATGGAAGTAGGCTCCAAATTCAAACGCAAACTCGAGGTTTACTTTACACTTAAATACTTCAAAACAAACTATGACTAGCGTTATTTGCTTATGGAATATTATTTATTTATTTTCCAATTTTCGCCACTTTAGCCCCCACACTATGCTAAATCTTATCTACAAAGGGAAAAAAATACTGTCTTTGCCACCCCCCAGTTTTGGGACCCAATCACCGCCACTGCATGTCATATATCTTGTCAACTTTTTATTTTTAGTACATTTCATATCATTTATGATGAAACGTCCAAGGTAGCCATGTGGTTATAATGTAACATATCATATATCAAAATAGACGAAGAATCAAATTTTTCAACAGTGTATGATACATAAATTTTACATTTTTAGTTTTTGAGATATGATTTTTGTTAAAAATAGTGAAAATGGTCAGCATTCTTGGGACGGAAAGCGACTCTTAAGTGTTAAAGACGTTTTAACGGGCAATTCCAGGGGGTTTTCAAACTGCGCAGCAGCTATGAAAAATGTTACCACATTATTCCTCTTAAAGAAAATAATATTTACCTAAGTTGCATTTTG